>NC_088234.1:13158218-13170718 GCF_036934945.1 Oncorhynchus masou masou | reverse complement strand
TTTGTAGTTTTTCAACTCATTGCCTATCCAATATACAGTGTATATGGGGTCAAATTGCACTTCCTACGGCTTCCACTAGATGTCAACAGTCGTTAGAACCTTGTTTGATGCTTTTACTGTTTAGGAGGGGGGAATGGGAGCTGAATGAGTCAGAGGTCTGCCAGAGTGCCATGAGCTGACCACGTTAGTTCACGTGAGAGTTAGCTTGCATTCCATTGCATTTCTGAAGACAAAGGAATTCTCCAGTTGGAACATTATTGAAGATTTATGATAAAAACATCCTAAAGATTGATTTTATACATCATTTGACATGTTTTTATGGACTGTAACGGAAATGTTGGACTTTTTGTCTGCTCGCACCTCATGAATTTGGATTACTGGGCTAAACGCACGAACAAAAAGGAGGTATTTGGACATAAATGATGGACTTTATCAAACAAATCAAACATTTATTATGGAACTGGGATTCCTGGGAGTGCATTTTGATGAAGATCATCAAAGGTAAATTAATATTTATAATGCTATTTCTGATTTTGTTGACTCCACAACATGGCGGATATCTGTATGGCTTGATTTGTTTCCTGAGCACTGTACTCAGATTATTGCATGGTACGCTTTTTCGGTAAAGCTTTTTTTAAATCTGACACAGCAGTTGCATTAAAGAGAAGTGGATCTAAAATTCCATGCATAACACTTGTATCTTTTATCAATGTTTATTATGAGTATTTCTGTAAATTGATGTGGCTCTCTGCAAATTCACCGGATGTTTTGGAACTACTGAACGTAACAATGTAAACTGCGATTTTTGGATAGTTACTGACCTAACATGAAATACTTGTGTGTTTGAGGAATTTTAATTGTGGGATTTCTGTTGCCCTGCACCTTCACTGGCTGTTGTTGAGGTGGGACGCTACCGTCCCGAATACCCAGAGAGGTTAACTGACTTGACTCGTTAAATAAAGGTTAAATCAAATAAAATCTAAAGAACTCTGACTAACAGCTAATCCACATTTAACAGGTAGGTGGAGCTGTCTGGTGGAGGCTGTGAGGTTACAATATCATCTGTTATAGTAACTCTTAATCATCATGACGGAGGCTGTGAGGTTACAAACATTAATGCATCATGACTTCCTTATAATGTCTTATAAAAATATTTGGTTCCCTCCACAAATTATTGTCTCTCTCTCTCTCTCTCTCTCTCTCTCTCTCTCTCTCTCTCTCTCTCTCTCTCTCTGTGTGTGTTGTGTAGAGTTAGATATTCACAACTTTCTTTTGGTTTTCTATTTCTTGGTGGCATTTTTTAGTTTTCTTCTGTGCATGATTAAGGTTATTATTTTTGTTGTGGTATAATTAAGTATTTTGTTTTTCGTATCGAAATTACCCTGATTTTGGCGGGGATGGCAGCCCGAACGGGGATGCCGTCCCTGTCACTTCGGCACGGCTTTAGGTGTGTTACTGAAGCTACTGTCACGGTGGAGGAGTTTCTGGTCGCCGTAGGAGAGAAGGTAGGATATGAGAATGTTGCTTATGCATCCCGGATGAATAAAGCGGTGGTGGTATTGTCGGGACCGACAGCAGTAGAGCAGCCACAAGTTCCGGTTGCTGAGGAACAAGTTATCCGTGTTGAGGGCACGGAGTTGCAACTTGTATTAGAGGGAAATGTTATGCAGCAGAAAAATATTGTTGTAGAAGGTAAGGATGAATCTGAAGAGCCAGTTCCTCAGACTGGTGAGCAGGTGCCCAGTACAATTGCTGGGGTATAGGAGGGGGTTCATATGGAGCTAGGCTCCCAGGTAGTGGAGGAGGTGCCCAGTACGAGTGCTGGGGTAAAGGAGGGGGTTCATGTGGAGCTAGGCTCCCAGGTAGTGGAGGAGGTGCCCAGTACAAGTGCTGGGGTAAAGGAGGGGGTTCATGTGGAGCTAGGCTCCCAGGTAGTGGAGGAGATGCCCACTACAAGTAATGAGGTACAGGAGGGGGTTCATGTGGAGCTAGGCTCCCAGGTAGTGGAGGAGGTGCCCAGTACAAGTGCTGGGGTAAAGGAGGGGGTTCATGTGGAGCTAGGCTCCCAGGTAGTGGAGGAGATGCCCACTACAAGTAATGAGGTACAGGAGGGGTTCATGTGGAGCTAGGCTCCCAGGTAGTGGAGGAGGTGCCCAGTACAAGTGCTGGGGTAAAGGAGGGGGTTCATGTGGAGCTAGGCTCCCAGGTAGTGGAGGAGATGCCCACTACAAGTAATGAGGTACAGGAGGGGGTTCATGTGGAGCTAGGCTCCCAGGTAGTGGAGGAGATGCCCACTATGAGTGTTGGGGTAAAGGAGGGGGTTCATGTGGAGCTAGGCTCCCAGGTAGTGGAAGAGATGCCCACTATGAGTGTTGGGGTAAAGGAGGGGGTTCATGTGGAGCTAGGCTCCCAGGTAGTGGAGGAGATGCCCACTATGAGTGTTGGGGTAAAGGAGGGGGTTCATGTGGAGCTAGGCTCCCAGGTAGTGGAGGAGATGCCCAATATGAGTGTTGGGGTAAAGGAGGGGGTTCATGTGGAGCTAGGCTCCCAGGTAGTGGAGGAGATGCCCACTACGAGTGCTGGGGTTCATGTGGAGCTAGGCTCCCAGGTAGTGGAGGAGATGCCCACTACGAGTGCTGGGGTTCATGTGGAGCTAGACTCCCAGGTAGTGGAGGAGATGCCCACTACGAGTGCTGGGGTTCATGTGGAGCTAGGCTCCCAGGTAGTGGAGGAGATGCCCACTACGAGTGCTGGGGTTCATGTGGAGCTAGGCTCCCAGGTAGTGGAGGAGATGCCCACTACGAGTGCTGGGGTTCATGTGGAGCTAGGCTCCCAGGTAGTGGAGGAGATGCCCACTACGAGTGCTGGGGTTCATGTGGAGCTAAGATCCCAGGTAGTGGAGGAGATGCCCACTATGAGTGTTGGGGTAAAGGAGGGGGTTCATGTGGAGCTAGGCTCCCAGGTAGTGGAGGAGATGCCCACTACGAGTGCTGGGGTTCATGTGGAGCTAGGCTCCCAGGTAGTGGAGGAGATGCCCACTACGAGTGCTGGGGTTCATGTGGAGCTAGGCTCCCAGGTAGTGGAGTAGATGCCCACTACGAGTGCTGGGGTTCATGTGGAGCTAGGCTCCCAGGTAGTGGAGGAGATGCCCACTACGAGTGCTGGGGTTCATGTGGAGCTAGGCTCCCAGGTAGTGGAGGAGATGCCCACTACGAGTGCTGGGGTTCATGTGGAGCTAGGCTCCCAGGCTTCCGGTTCCGGTTGGAGCGAGCGGTCGCATCTACACTTCGGTCCGCAGGTAGTATAACTTTTCATTACATTTCGTTATAGTACAACGGTTTGATCTGTCTAATCTTAGCAATTTCTTCTTAGCTAGCTACATAGCCGTCTTTGTATCAACGACAATTGCATAATTATCGTATTTCGTCGTCCTAACGTATCTGCCCAGCAGCTAGCTAAGCAGCTAGCTAACATCCACTGTCCACTAGCACTGTAGAAACTATTACACTCAACTGAACGACTCGAATAGCGTAGTGTCAGCTAGCTACATAGTTGTCTTCGCTGTCTTCGTATCCAAGATAATTGTGCAGTTTAGAGTGTGTAGACTTAGAGTGATTATCTTAATTTACCGAGGTTAGCTAGCCAGCTATTTGTCGTCCTTAACGTAGGAATGCTGCTAGCTAGCTAGCCAACAGCTAGCCAACCTCTACCGAATTGAACTCCAACTACCCGGTCAACATTCCGCGTCGCTCCACAGGTAGTATCACATTTTCATTTTACTTCATTACAGTACAACGGTTTGATTTGTTTGTTCGTAGCTAGCCAGCTACATAGCCGTCTTTGTATCTAAGACAATTGTGTAGTCTAGAGCGATTTTCTAGGTTAGCTGGCCAGCTATTGTCGTTCTTTTAACGTAGCTAGCCAGCTAGCCCCCGAATAGCAGCACTGTAGTAACTATTACTGTACAACGGTTTGTTTTGTTTGATCGTAGCTAGCTAGCTACATAGCCGTCTTTGTATCTAAGACAATTGTGTAGCCTAGAGCGATTTTCTAGGTTAGCTGGCCAGCTATTGTCGTTCTTTTAACGTAGCTAGCCAGCTAGCCCCCGAATAGCAGCACTGTAGTAACTATTACAGTACAACGGTTTGTTTTGTTTGATCGTAGCTAGCTAGCTACATAGCCGTCTTTGTATCTAAGACAATTGTGTAGCCTAGAGCGATTTTCTAGGTTAGCTAGCCAGCTATTGTCGTTCTTTTAAGGTAACGTAACGCAATCAACCTGCTAGCTAGCCAGCTAGCCCCCGAATAGCAGCACTGTAGAAACTATTACACTCGACGGAACGACTTGATTAGTGTAGTGTCAACATCGCAGCCACTACCAGCTAGCCTACTCCAGCAGTACTGTATCATTTCAATCATTTTAGTCAATAAGATTCTTGCTACGTAAGCTTAACTTTCTGAACATTCGAGACGGTGTAGTCCACTTGTCATTCCAATCTCCTTTGCATTAGCGTAGCCTCTTCTGTACCCTGTCAACTATGTGTCTATCTATCCCTGTTCTCTCCTCTCTGCACAGACCATACAAACGCTCCACACCGCGTGGCCGCGGCCACCCTAATCTGGTGGTCCCAGCGCGCACGACCCACGTGGAGTTCCTGGTCTCCGGTAGCCTCTGGAACTGCCGATCTGCGGCCAACAAGGCAGAGTTCATCTCAGCCTATGCCTCCCTCCAGTCCCTCGACTTCCTGGCACTGACGGAAACATGGATCACCACAGATAACACTGCTACTCCTACTGCTCTCTCTTCGTCCGCCCACGTGTTCTCGCACACCCGAGAGCTTCTGGTCAGCGGGGTGGTGGCACCGGGATCCTCATCTCTCCCAAGTGGTCATTCTCTCTCTCTCCCCTTACCCATCTATCTATCGCCTCCTTTGAATTCCATGCTGTCACAGTTACCAGCCCTTTCAAGCTTAACATCCTTATCATTTATCGCCCTCCAGGTTCCCTCGGAGAGTTCATCAATGAGCTTGATGCCTTGATAAGCTCCTTTCCTGAGGACGGCTCACCTCTCACAGTCCTGGGCGACTTTAACCTCCCCACGTCTACCTTTGACTCATTCCTCTCTGCCTCCTTCTTTCCACTCCTCTCCTCTTTTGACCTCACCCTCTCACCTTCCCCCCCTACTCACAAGGCAGGCAATATGCTCGACCTCATCTTTACTAGATGCTGTTCTTCCACTAACCTCATTGCAACTCCCCTCCAAGTCTCCGACCACTACCTTGTATCCTTTTCCCTCTCGCTCTCATCCAACACTTCCCACACTGCCCCTACTCGGATGGTATCGCGCCGTCCCAACCTTCGCTCTCTCTCCCCCGCTACTCTCTCCTCTTCCATCCTATCATCTCTTCCCTCTGCTCATACCTTCTCCAACCTTTCTCCTGATTCTGCCTCCTCAACCCTCCTCTCTTCCCTTTCTGCATCCTTTGACTCTCTATGTCCCCTATCCTCCAGGCCGGCTCGGTCCTCCCCTCCAGCTCCGTGGCTCGATGACTCATTGCGAGCTCACAGAACAGAGCTCCGGGCAGCCGAGCGGAAATGGAGGAAAACTCGCCTCCCTGCGTACCTGGCATCCTTTCACTCCCTCCTCTCTACATTTTCCTCCTCTGTCTCTGCTGCTAAAGCCACTTTCTACCACTCTAAATTCCAAGCATCTGCCTCTAACCCTAGGAAGCTCTTTGCCACCTTCTCCTCCCTCCTGAATCCTCCTCCCCCTCCCCCCCCCCTCCTCCCTCTCTGCAGATGACTTCGTCAACCATTTTGAAATGAAGGTCGACGACATCCGATCCTCGTTTGCTAAGTCAAACGACACCGCTGGTTCTGCTCACACTGCCCTACCCTGTGCTCTGACCTCTTTCTCCCCTCTCTCTCCAGATGAAATCTCGCTTCTTGTGACGGCCGGCCGCCCAACAACCTGCCCGCTTGACCCTATCCCCTCCTCTCTTCTCCAGACCATTTCCGGGGACCTTCTCCCTTACCTCACCTCGCTCATCAACTCATCCCTGACCGCTGGCTACGTCCCTTCCGTCTTCAAGAGAGCGAGAGTTGCACCCCTTCTGAAAAAACCTACACTCGATCCCTCCGATGTCAACAACTACAGACCAGTATCCCTTCTTTCTTTTCTCTCCAAAACTCTTGAACGTGCCGTCCTTGGCCAGCTCTCCCGCTATCTCTCTCAGAATGACCTTCTTGATCCAGATCAGTCAGGTTACAAGACTAGTCATTCAACTGAGACTGCTCTTCTCTGCATCACGGAGGCGCTCCGCACTGCTAAAGCTAACTCTCTCTCCTCTGCTCTCATCCTTCTAGACCTATCGGCTGCCTTCGATACTGTGAACCATCAGATCCTCCTCTCCACCCTCTCCGAGTTGGGCATCTCCGGCGCGGCCCACGCTTGGATTGCGTCCTACCTGACAGGTCGCTCCTACCAGGTGGCGTGGCGAGAATCTGTCTCCTCGCCACGCGCTCTCACCACTGGTGTCCCCCAGGGCTCTGTTCTAGGCCCTCTCCTATTCTCGCTATACACCAAGTCACTTGGCTCTGTCATAACCTCACATGGTCTCTCCTATCATTGCTATGCAGACGACACACAATTAATCTTCTCCTTTCCCCCTTCTGATGACCAGGTGGCGAATCGCATCTCTGCATGTCTGGCAGACATATCAGTGTGGATGACGGATCACCACCTCAAGCTGAACCTCGGCAAGACGGAGCTGCTCTTCCTCCCGGGGAAGGACTGCCCGTTCCATGATCTCGCCATCACGGTTGACAACTCCATTGTGTCCTCCTCCCAGAGCGCTAAGAACCTTGGCGTGATCCTGGACAACACCCTGTCGTTCTCAACCAACATCATGGCGGTGGCCCGTTCCTGTAGGTTCATGCTCTACAACATCCGCAGAGTACGACCCTGCCTCACACAGGAAGCGGCGCAGGTCCTAATCCAGGCACTTGTCATCTCCCGTCTGGATTACTGCAACTCGCTGTTGGCTGGGCTCCCTGCCTGTGCCATTAAACCCCTACAACTCATCCAGAACGCCGCAGCCCGTCTGGTGTTCAACCTTCCCAAGTTCTCTCACGTCACCCCGCTCCTCCGCTCTCTCCACTGGCTTCCAGTTGAAGCTCGCATCCGCTACAAGACCATGGTGCTTGCCTACGGAGCTGTGAGGGGAACGGCACCGCAGTACCTCCAGGCTCTGATCAGGCCCTACACCCAAGCAAGGGCACTGCGTTCATCCACCTCTGGCCTGCTCGCCTCCCTACCATTGAGGAAGTACAGTTCCCGCTCAGCCCAGTCAAAACTGTTCGCTGCTCTGGCCCCCAATGGTGGAACAAACTCCCTCACGACGCCAGGACAGCGGAGTCAATCACCACCTTCCGGAGACACCTGAAACCCCACCTCTTCAAGGAATACCTAGGATAGGATAAGTAATCCTTCTCACCACCCCCCCTTAATGATTTAGATGCACTATTGTAAAGTGGCTGTTCCACTGGATGTCAGAAGGTGAATTCACCAATTTGTAAGTCGCTCTGGATAAGAGCGTCTGCTAAATGACTTAAATGTAATGTAAATGTAGTGGAGGAGATGCCCACTACGAGTGCTGGGGTTCATGTGGAGCTAGGCTCCCAGGTAGTGGAGGAGATGCCCACTACGAGTGCTGGGGTTCATGTGGAGCTAAGCTCCCAGGTAGTGGAGGAGATGCCCACTACAAGTATGAGGTTAAGGTGGGGCTAGTCTCCCAGGTAGTGGAGGAGATGCTTGGTACGAGTGATGAGGTGCAAGTGGTGAGTGTTGAAAGGGATGTGGTAGAGGGGAGTCAGTTGTCTGTGGCCTCAGCTGAGGATCAGGAGAAGGATATGAATATCTCTTTAGATATAATAGCAGCTGGTGACGACTCAATTTACGGTCTTGAGGAGGTAAATGGGTTTCTGGATCAGACTTTTGGGAAATCTGTCAAATTGGCAGATTATTTTGATGTTGATAAGTTTGTGAGGTCAGCTGTGATGTTACAGAAGACGGTGGGGTTAGACCAGTTGAGTGAGAAGAAGCGGTTTCACTTGAGGAAATGTGTTACTGCTGTTGCAGCAGCAAAAGGTGGAGGGAAACGTGGTCAGGTTAATAAGAGAAAATTAAAACGATGATGATCATGCTTTATTGGGTGTCTTTTTTCTCTTTGGTTTCTCTGTGGTTTCTCCTGCTTTTCTTTTCTCTTTTCTATATGGAAGTACTAAGGGTAGGTTCTCTTAATATTAATGGGGGAGGGACAGGAATAAGAGGGCTTGGGTATTAGAAGTAATAAAACAGAAAAGACTTAATGTAGTTTTCCTACAGGAGACACATAGTGATGAGGAAAATGAGGTTGACTGGGGTATGTGGTGGGAGGGGCAGCATGTACTCAGTCATGGTACTAATTTCAGTGCTGGGGTGGCAATCTTGTTTTCCTCAGGCTTAGGGGTGACTGTGGTATCTACAACAGAGATTGTCAAGGGTCGGGTTTTATCGGTCAAGGTGGATGTTATGGGGTTTTTGATTGTTTTTTTAATGTTTCTGCTCCTAATGAGGGTACAGAGCGTATTGCTGTATTTGATCAAATAAAGGAAACCTTAAGACAGTGTGACCAAGAGGGGTGTATGGTTTTAGGGGGTGACTGGAACTGTACAGTGGATTTTACTGTTGATCGCACCGCTGAAGAAACTCACCTGCGGTCAGCCACTTGCCTGTCTGGTCTATTAACTGAGTTTGAGCTTTCTGATGTGTGGAGAGTAAGGAATGCAAAAGTTAGGCCATACACATGGCTAAAGGTTAATGAAGGTCGTGTCAGTGCAGCAAGGTTAGACAGGTTGTATGTATCTGAGCAATACTGTAGTAGGGTTGGAAGGTGTGCCATTACTCCTGTGGGTTTCTCTGATCATCATATTGTTACTGTTGATATTCACTTGTCCTGTCCACGAAGGTCATCCCCTTACTGGTATTTTAATGTTAAATTGTTACATGATGTCATGTTTTGTGACAGGTTTTTGTTGTTTTGGGGAAAATGGAGGGAATTGAGTCCTTGAGACAATGGTGGGAGGTTGGGAAGGCCCAAATACGAGTATTTGGGCCAACAGTATACTGCTCTGTCTCAAATTGAAGTTAAAGAGACTATCAAGGCCCTTGAGCAGGACATCAAGTCTATTGAATTGAAGCTGCTCACTCAGAACGACCCTGGACTAGTCATGAACTTAAAGGACAACAGACATGAACTGAGGTCGTTTCTGTATGAAAGAGTGAAGGGTGCCTTTATTAGATCTCGTTTCGCTTACCTCAAGGATATGGATGCTCCTAGCCCTTTCTTTAAACCTAGGACAGTCGACATTTCAACGTAAACAGATGGTCTCCCTTCGTCTCCCTGATGGGAAGGTGATCACGGATGACAGTGAAAAGCGTCAACATGCCGTGGATTTCTACTCGGCCCTCTATAAGGCGGAGGATTGTGACTCTCTGTGTACTGAACAGTTGTTACACGGTCTTCCTCAATTGGGACCTGAGCATTGGACTGACATTACACAGGCCGAGCCCCTGGCATCGATGGTTTACCATCTGACTTTATAAGCACTTTTGGGGGTCTATTGGGGAGGGTTTTTATGAAGTGATGTGTGAATCCTTTCATGAGGGTTCTCTTCCTGTATCCTGTCAGCGTGAGGGTTCTCTTCCTGTATCCTGGCAACGTGAGGGTTCTCTTCCTGTATCCTGGCAACGTGAGGGTTCTCTTCCTGTATCCTGGCAACGTGAGGGTTCTCTTCCTGTATCCTGGCAACGTGAGGGTTCTCTTCCTGTATCCTGTCAACGTGAGGGTTCTCTTCCTGTATCCTGGCAACGTGAGGGTTCTCTTCCTGTATCCTGGCAACGTGAGGGTTCTCTTCCTGTATCCTGTCAACGTGAGGGTTCTCCTCCTGTATCCTGTCAGCGTGAGGGTTCTCTTCCTGTATCCTGTCAGCGTGAGGGTTCTCTTCCTGTATCCTGTCAATGTGAGGGTTCTCTTCCTGTATCCTGTCAATGTGAGGGTTCTCTTCCTGTATCCTGGCAACGTGAGGGTTCTCTTCCTGTATCCTGGCAACGTGAGGGTTCTCTTCCTGTATCCTGTCAACGTGAGGGTTCTCTTCCTGTATCCTGTCAGCGTGAGGGTTCTCTTCCTGTATCCTGTCAATGTGAGGGTTCTCTTCCTGTATCATGTCAATATGAGGGTTCTCTTCCTGTATCCTGTCAATGTGAGGGTTCTCTTTCTGTATCCTGTCAATGTGAGGGTTCTCTTCCTGTATCCTGTCAATGTGAGGGTTCTCTTCCTGTATCCTGTCAACGTGCGGTGCTTTCACTGTTGCCAAAAAAGGGGGATTTGGCTCTCCTAAAAAAATTGGAGACCTGTTGCTTTGCTGTGCGCAGAATACAAAATTGTTTCTAAATGTCTCTCAAACAGGTTGAAAGAGTATCTGGGATTGTTGGTCCACAAGGACCAGTCCTATTGTGTACCTGATTTCTCTATCGTTGATAACTTGTTTCTGATAAGAGATGTTTTAGACATTTGTAAACTGTCTGATGTAAATGTGGGTTTACTTTCTTTGGATCAGGAGAAGGCTTTTGATCGTGTGGACCACCAGTACTTGTTTAAAACGATGAAAGCCTTTGGGTTTGGGGATGTTTTGTGTCTTGGGTGAATTTACTGTATGCTGGGGCCTCGTGTATGGTGAAGGTGGGGGGTGGTTTGAGTTGCCCCATCCCTGTCCAAAGGGGCATCAGGCAGGGATGCCCAATTTCAGGGCAGTTGTATAGTCTGGTGATTGAACCAATGCTTTGTTTTTTAAGAGCGAGGCTTACTGGTTTCTCTGTGCCAGGTGTAATGAAGGGTCCCACAATAGCACTGTCTGCGTATGCAGATGACGTGATAGTTTTTATTACAGGGGGTGAGGATGTTAAGGCTCTCAAACACTTTAAAGGTGTATGAGGGGGCCTCCTCAGCTAGAGTCAACTGGGGAAAGAGTGAAGAGCTGTGGGCAGGTCAGCTTCAGACAGGGTCCACTCCATGGTTACCAGGGGGGCTTCAGATGGGGTCCACTCCACAGTTACCAGGGGGGCTTCAGATGGGGTCCACTCCATGGTTACCAGGGGGGCTTCAGATGGGGTCCACTCCACAGTTACCAGGGGGGCTTCAGATGGGGTCCACTCCACAGTTACCAGGGGGGCTTCAGATGGGGTCCACTCCATGGTTACCAGGGGGGCTTCAGATGGGGTCCACTCCACAGTTACCAGGGGGGCTTCAGATGGGGTCCACTCCATGGTTACCAGGGGGGCTTCAGATGGGGTCCACTCCATGGTTACCAGGGGGGCTTCAGACGGGGTCCGCTCCACGGTTACCAGGGGGGCTTCAGTGGGGCAGAGATGGGATGAAGACTTTGGGGGTTTTCTAGGCTCTGATGTCTTTCAGAAAAAGAACTGGGAGGGTGTCATGGAGAAAGTGTGTGCCAGACTGTCAAGGTGGAAATGGGTGTTGCCCCAGCTGTCTTATAGGGGACGGGTCCTGGTAGCAAATAATCTTGCTGCCTCTACCCTGTGGCACAGACTAATGATTTTGCAGCCACCAAAGGGTCTGATACAAGAGCTTCAGAGGACCCTTGTCAATTTCTTCTGGTCTGGACAACACTGGATTAAAGCTGCAGCCCTGTACCTGCCACTGCACAAGGGTGGGCAAGGCCTGGTGGACATTTCCTCTAGGATCATGGCTTTCCGGCTTCAAGCAGCCCAGAGACTGTTGTACAGTGACGGGTCTAGCTGGGTCGAAACAGCCTACACACTGATGAGAAGAGCAGGCTGTTTGGGTTTAGACAAGCACCTTTTCCTCTTAAAGCTGGAGGGGGTGAGTTGCCTGGCCTGACTCCATTTTATGAGTCTGTTATGCAGGCTTGGAGAGTCTTTGTCAAGTCCCGTAAGGCCTGCACGCCACCAGGGATGTGGCTTTTTGAAGAGCCTCTTTTTCACAACACTGCCATCCAGTCCCGTGTCCTGGGTTCAGCTAGCCTACGTTCATGCCTGTTAGGCGAGGGGTGTACCAAGCTGGGTCATCTGATGCGGAGCAGGTGCAGATCGTTGGAGGATCTGGGAGAAAGAGCGGGGTTCCGATCATCTCGCCTCCTGAGGAAGGTCGTCGATGAGGTCTGTGACTCCTTGCCAGTGCTTCATCTGCAGTATGTGACTGACACTTCCAATTCTGATTGGTGGAAGGAGGGTCTGGATGACGTGTTCCCTGCACTGATTGTTAGGGCTGCGATGGGGGCATTTGAGGAGGACATGGGGACGCTGCTTTCCTTCGATACCCCGGAGCTGGGGGATTTCAAGGAGGTGGGAAAGAAGGCCATGTACAGAACATGTGTAAAGGTGTCCCATGCCTCTTCCCTGGAAGGGGTAAAATCGACGAG
>NC_088234.1:13135718-13150718 GCF_036934945.1 Oncorhynchus masou masou | reverse complement strand
TTGCAGTCACTAGCTGCAGAGGAGCAACCCAGGGATGTGTGTGCTTTGGGGACCTTTAACAGAATGTGACTGGCAGAATGGGTGTTGTATGTGGAGGATGAGGGCTGCAGTAGATATCTCAGATTGGGGGGAGCGAGGCCAAAGGTGGTTTTATAAATAAGCATCAACCAGTGGGTCTTGCAACGGGTATAGAGAGATTACCAGTTTACAGAGGAGTATAGAGTGCAGTGATGTGTCCTATAAGGAGCCTTGGTGGCAAATCTGATGGCCGAATGGTAAAGAACATCTAGCCGCTCGAGAGCACCCTTACCTGCTGATCTATAAATAATGTCTCCGTAATCTAGCCTGAGTAGGATGGTCATCTGAATCAGGGTTAGTTTGGCAGCTGGGTTGAAAGAGGAGCGATTACGATAGAGGAAACCAAGTCTAGATTTAACTTTAGTCTGCAGCTTTGATATGTGCTGTGAGAAAGACAATGTGTCGTCTAGCCAAACTCCCAAGGACTTGCATGAGGTGCCTACCTTAAGCTCTAAACCCTCAGAGGTAGTAATCACACCTGTGGGGAGAGGGGCATTCTTCCTACCAAACCACATGACCTTTGTTTTGGAGGTGTTCAGAACAAGGTTAAGAGTAGAGAACGCTTGTTGGACACTAAGAAAGCTTTGTTGTAGAGCATTTAACACATAATCCGGGGAGAGGCCAGCTGAGTATAAGACTGTATCATCTGCATATACATGGATGAGAGAGCTTCCTACTGTCTGAGCTATGATGTTGATGTAAATTGAGAAGAGCGTGGGGCCTAGGATTGAGCCTTGGGGTACACCCTTGGTGACAGGCAGTGGCTGAGACAGCAGATGTTCTGACTTTATACACTGCACTCTTTGAGAGAGGTAGTTAGCAAACCAGGCCAAAGACCCCTCAGAGACACCAATACTCCTTAGTAGAATGGAATGGTGTACCGTATCAAAAGCTTTGGCCAAGTCAAAAAAATAGCAGCACAAC
Source organism: Oncorhynchus masou masou (assembly GCF_036934945.1). Lineage (NCBI taxonomy): Eukaryota > Metazoa > Chordata > Actinopteri > Salmoniformes > Salmonidae > Oncorhynchus > Oncorhynchus masou. The sequence continues at coordinate 13,149,716 of NC_088234.1, read as the reverse complement.
ATTGCTTAGAATCAAGGGCGATGGTGACATCATTGAGGACCTTTAAGGTTGCAGTGACACATCCATAACCTGAGTGGAAACCAGATTGCATACCAGAGAGAATAATATAGACATCAAGAAAACTAGTCAGTTGATTATTGACAAGTTTTCCAACACTTTTGATTAACAGGGCAAAATAGAAATAGGCCTGTAACAGTTAGGATCAGCTTGATCTCCCCCTTCAAATAAAGGACGAACCGTGGCTGCCTTCCAAGCAATGGGAACCTCCCCAGAGAGGAGAGACAGGTTAAAAAGGTCAGAGATAAGCTTGGCGATGATAGGGGCAGCAACCTTAAAGAAGAAAGGGTCTAAACCATCTGACCCAGATGGTTTTTTGGGGTCAAGTTTCAGGAGCTCCTCTAGCACCTCGGACTCAGTGACTGCCTGCAGGGAGAAACTTTGTAGCAAGGCAAGGGAAAAAAGAGGGTGAAGCATCAGGGCTAGAGGCATTAGAAGGGCTGGGAGATGTTGGACGGGTAAGGAGGCTGAGTCAAATAGGAATCCTGACTTAATGAAGTGGTGATTAAAGAGTCCGCCATGTGCTTCTTGTCAGTAACAACCACATCATCAACATTAAGGGACATGGGCAGCTGTGAAGAGGAGGGTTTATTCTTCAGGTATTTAACTGTTTCCAGAACTTCTTGGGGTTAGACCCACAGAGAGAGAACTGCTCCTTAAAGTAACCAACTTTGGCCTTCCGGCTAGCCTGAGTGCATTTATTTCTCATTTGCCTGAACGAGAGCCAGTCAGCCTGAGTATGCGTGTACCGAACCCAAATGCAATTCCTGAGGTGGAGTAACTCTGCAAGATCACTGTCGAACCAGGGGCTGAACCTGTTTTTAATTCTCATTTTCTTTATGGGGTGTGTTTGTTAACAATAGCACTGAAAATATCAAAAAAAGATGGTCCAAGCGTCTTCGACTGAGGGGATCAAGCTGATTCTATACCATTTTACAGAGGCCAGGTCATGAAGGAAGGCTTGATCATTAACGTTTTCTAGCAAGCGTCTATGACAAATCAGGACAGGTCGTTTTACTGATCAGCCATTACCAACACAAGCTGGAAAATAGTGATCACTAAGGTCACTACACAAAACACTAGACTGGACAGGATTATTTGTGAGGATAACATCGAGGAGAGTAGCCTTTTCTAGGTGTTTGGAGTTATACCATGTGGGATTGGTAATAATCTGAGAAAGATTTAGGGAGTCCCATTGCTTTAAGACTTGGTCAGGTGGTTTAAGCATGTCCCAGTATAGGTCACCTAGCAGGACAAATTCAGACATAGTGCAAGGGGCCAGGAGAGAGCTTAGGCAAGTGGGGTACAGGCCGGTGCTGATGGAGGACGATAGCACCCAGCAACAGTCAACGAAAAGCTATTTGAAAGTTGAATGCTTAAAACCAGCAAATCAAATTGTTTGGGGAAAGATTGCCACTCCCCCACCTTTGGAAGATCTGTCTTGCAGAAAAGTTTATAACCAGAAAGGTTCACATCAGTATTCAAAACACTCTTCCTTAACCACGTCTTAGTAATGACCAATACATCTGGATTGGAGCTGTGAACCAACACATTCAATTGATACATTTTAGATAATAAGCTTCTATTGTTAACGTGCAGAAAACCCAGACTTTTACTAGAGCAGAAATCAGTGAAGCAGATATCAGAGCACAAGTCAGAATTGGGGCTAGCAACAGTAGATGGGCCAGGGTGTACATACACATTTCCAGATATCATCAACAGTAATACAATCAATACTGTTTAGAATGTACTGTTTAGTAAAATCGTACTCAGTTAGCAACAAATATCAACTACTAATCATCCATACCAAGAAGGTGCCATCTATTGCGCAATCGCGCATGTTCCCCGCCATTCATTCATTTTTGTAGAGCGCGTCCCCTATTCTGATTATCAGCTGTTGTCAAGCACACATGGGCGTGAAAAGACGATTCTCTTCCTCAATAGTATGCAGTGAATTCTACTAGAGAAAAGCCTAAATTAATATGACATCCTGGCATTTAAAACTTACGCAATAATCACAATTTCCCATACTATAAAGAATTATATGTTCATACTCAAAAAGCCTACTGTTAAGAACGCAAGTATGGTTATTCAGACTAGCTATCTAGAGCTACTTGGAACCCTACTAATCCATGACTGGTCTATCGACATCACCACACGAGGAGGCAAAAACAGACTTACCTCCATCGCGACGTCCCCCAAAGGCCCTTCTGCTTACTTGCTAGCCCCGGTCTGCTAACTGCTTGCTTGCTAACCCCGGTCTGCTAACTGCTAGCTTGCTAGCCCCGATCTGCTAACTGCTAGCTTGTTAGCCCCGGCCTACTAACTGATAGCTTGTTAGCCCCGGCCTACTAACTGCTAGCTTATTAGCCCCGGCCTGCTAACTGATAGCTTGTTAGCCCCGGCCTACTAACTGATAGCTTGTTAGCCCCGGCCTACTAACTGCTAGCTTGTTAGCCCCGGCCTGCTAACTGTCTGAATCACCGTGTCCCCAGCCAGCCCAACCACTCACTGGACCCAAATGATCACTTGGCTACGCATGCCTCTCTCTAATATCAATATGCCTTGTCCATTACTGTCCTGGTTAGTGATTACTGTCTTATTTCACTGTAGAGACTCTAGCCCTTCTCAATATGCCTTAACCAACCATGTTGTTCCACCATATGCGATGACATCACCTGGTTTAAACATCTCTATAGATGAGACTATATCTCTCTCATCATTACTCTATGCCTAGGTTTACCTCCAATGTACTCACATCCTACCTTACCTTTGTCTGTACACTATGCCTTGAATCTATGCTATTGTGCCCAGAAACCTGCTCCTTTTAATCTCTGTTCAGAACTTGCTTCGGCCAGGTTGTATAGCCTTTAGCCTAACCCTTAATCCAGGTCCTGCAGTGCCTAGCTCCACTCCCACTCCCAGGAGCTCTCATTTGTTGACTTCTGTAACCGTAAAAGCCTTGGTTTCATTCATGTTAACATTAGAAGCCTACTCCCTAAGTTTGTTTTACTCACTGCTTTAGCACACTCTGCCAACCCAGATGTCTTAGTCGTGTCTGAATCCTGGCTTAGGAAAAACACCAAAAAACCCTGAAATCTCCATCCCTAACTATAACATTTTCAGCCAAGATAGAACTGTCAAAGGCGGCGGTGTTGTGATCTACTGCAAAGATAGCGTTCTGTCTTACTTTACAGGTCTGTATCAAACAATTCGAGCTTCTACTTCTAAAAATGCACCTTTCCAGAAACAAGTCTCTCACCGTTGCCGCTTGCTATAGACCACCCTCTGCCCCCAGCTGTGCCCTCGACACCATATGTGAATTGATTGTCCCCCATCTATCTTCTGAGCTCGTCCTACTAGGTGACCTAAACTGAGACATGCTTAACACCCCGGCCATCCTACAATCTAAGCTTGATGCCCTCAATCTCACACAAATGATCAATGAACATACCAGGTACAACCCCAAATCCGTAAACACGGGCACCCTCATAGATATCATCCTAACTAACTCGCCCTCCAAATACACCTCTGCTGTTTTCAACCAAGATCTCAGAGATCACTGCCTCATTGCCTGCATCCATAATGGGTCTGCGGTCAAATGACCACCCCGCATCACTGTCAAACGCTCCCTGAAACACTTCGGCGAGCAGCTGTTTCTAATCGATCTGGCCAGGGTATACTGGAATGACATTAACCTCATCCCGTCAGTAGAGGGTCCTGGTTATTCTTTAAAAGTGCTTTCCTCACCATATTAAATAAGCATGCTCCATTCAAAAAAATGTGGAACTAGGAATAGATATAGTCTGGTTAGACTGTAAACTCTCCTTCCAGACTCACATTAAGCATCTCCAATCCAAAATTAAATCTAGAATCGGGCTTTATATATCGCAACAAAGCATCCTTCACTCATGCTGTCAAACATACCCTCGTAAAACTGACTATCCTACCGATCCTCGACTTCGGCGATGTCATTTACAAAATAGGCTCCAACACTCTACTCAACAAATTGGATGCAGTCCATCACAGTGCCATCTGTTTTTTCACCAAAGCCCCATATACTACCCACTACCGCAACCTGTACACTCTCGTTGTTTGGCCCTCGCTTCATACTCATCGACAAACCCACTGGCTATAGGTTATCTACACGTCTCTGCTAGGTAAAGCCCCGCCTTATCTCAGCTCACTGGTCACCATAGCAGCACTCCTCGTAGCACACACGCTCCAGCAGGTATATCTCACTGGTCACCCCCAAAACCAATTCCTCCTTTGGTCGCCTTTCGTTACAGTTCTCTGCTTCCAATGACTGGAACAAACCACAAATATCACTGATGCTGGAGACTCTATTCTCCATCACTAACTTTAAGCACCAGCTGTCAGAGCAGCTCACAGATCACTGCACCTGTACATAGCCCATCTGTAAACAGCCCATCGATCTACCTCATCCCCATACTGTATTTATTTATTCATCTTGCTCCTTTGCACCCCAGTATCTCTACTTGCACATTCATCTTCTGCACATCTACCATTTCAGTGTAAAATTGCTATATTGTAATTACTTCGCCACTATGGCCTATTTATTGCCATAACTCCCTTATCATACCTCATTTGCTCTCACTGTATATAGACTCTTTGTTCTACTGTATTATTGACTCTGTTTTGTTTATTACATGTGTAACTCTGTGTTGTTTGTGTCGAACTGCTTTGCTTTATCTTGGCCAGGTCGCAGTTGCAAATGAGAACTTGTTCTCCACTAGCCTACCTGGTTAAATAAATGTGTTCTCCACTAGCCTACCTGGTTAAATAAAGGTGTTCTCCACTAGCCTACCTGGTTAAATAAAGGTGTTCTCCACTAGCCTACCTGGTTAAATAAAGGTGTTCTCCACTAGCCTACCTGGTTAAATAAAGGTGTTCTCCACTAGCCTACCTGGTTAAATAAAGGTGTTCTCCACTAGCCTACCTGGTTAAATAAAGGTGTTCTCCACTAGCCTACCTGGTTAAATAAAGGTGTTCTCCACTAGCCTACCTGGTTAAATAAAGGTGTTCTCCACTAGCCTACCTGGTTAAATAAAGGTGAAATAAAAACACTTTAAAAAGACATGGACTCCAACAGACACATGGACGCACGCAACAAACACACACAAGCACACACACGAAAACGAAGGTAATCATACACAGTCACTAAAAGGTTACCAATCAATGATCGAGTGTGACTGCATGTACTCCCATTTAGCTGTTAATCCACTGTGTGTGTGTGTGTGTTTGGACAATTACACAACCCCCTAAATGGGTTCTATTTCATTCCCATGGCAGGCAGATGGGGCTTGCATGCATTGCCATGGAAACAGAAGAAGACCAAAAAAGTATATGATACAACATGTAAATAAATGAATCACAAAACTGACCTGACTAGAACCACAATCCCACAAAGAGTCTGAGGAAGTAGCCAAGAGACAAACGCACACACAGACTTGACATGGGATAGAGTGTCCTAACACTAGTTCAGGAAGTCCATATGGGAATATGCTGAGACAGACAGACAGACAGACAGACAGACAGACAGACAGACAGACAGACAGACAGACAGACAGACAGACAGACAGACAGACAGACAGACAGACAGACAGACAGACAGACAGACAGATAGGAGAAAGGGTGAGACAGAGAGAGAAAGAGAGGGAAGAAAATAAAGAGAGAGAGTGACCAGTCCATCCCTGTAGCAAGGTCAACAGCAGTCCAAACAAGATACAGAGAGATAGCTGAAAGAACTGGACCAAAACACATCAACATTTAAAAGTGGTTTTCCATTGGACTCAAAAAGACAGACTTTCACAGTAAGGAGTTGGGAGATTTTTATTTTTCAACGCTGACTCTTAATACTTCCATCTTATTTGAGACTAGTTTGTTAAGACCAGCTGAGGTTCATGATATAAAACTACAACACACAGTATATTGATGGATTGTGGGTAAGGCCCTGCGATATAAACTACAACACAGAGTATGCTGATGTATTGTGGGTAAGGCCCCTCGATATAAAACTACAACACAGAGTATATTGATGGATTGTGGGTAAGGCCCTGCAATATAAACTACAACACAGAGTATGTTGATGGATTGTGGGTAAGGCCCTGCGATATAAACTACAACACAGAGTATGTTGATGTATTGTGGGTAAGGCCCCTCGATATAAAACTACAACACAGAGTATATTGATGGATTGTGGGTAAGGCCCTGCGATATAAAACTACAACACAGAGTATGTTGATGTATTGTGGGTAAGACCCCTCAATATAAAACTACAACACAGAGTATGTTGATGGATTGTGGGTAAGGCCCTGCGATATAAACTACAACACAGAGTATGTTGATGTATTGTGGGTAAGGCCCCTCGATATAAAACTACAACACAGAGTATATTGATGGATTGTGGGTAAGGCCCTGCGATATAAAACTACAACACAGAGTATGTTGATGGATTGTGGGTAAGGTCCTGCAATATAAACTACAACACAGAGTATATTGATGGATTGTGGGTAAGGCCCTGCGATATAAAACTACAACACAGAGTATATTGATGGATTGTGGGTAAGGTCCTGCAATATAAACTACAACACAGAGTATATTGATGGATTGTGGGTAAGGCCCTGCGATATAAAACTACAACACAGAGTATGTTGATGGATTGTGGGTAAGGCTCCTCGATATAAAACTACAACACAGAGTATGTTGATGGATTGTGGGTAAGGCTCCTTGATATAAAACTACAACACAGAGTATGTTGATGGGTAAGGCCCCTCAATATAAGGCCCTGCGACAGACTAGCATTCTGTACTGTCCAGGGGGTAGACTTGTTCATCAAGCTGCCTCTCGCTACAGAAACAGGAGATGGACTCCTGCTCCTATGGACTGGCTCAGACAGGGTTTACTTAATTACCATACAGAATGAGATGTTATAATGTTGTGTAATAAAACAATAGAAGACTAAGCAGAAGTAAAGGTTAGATTGTTCATGTTAGTGTTTCTCTCTTCAATCCATTAGACTAGGACTCCCAACAGACCCTGACATCTAGAAACACAGCACTGATATAGTCAAACATATACAGAAACATTCACATCGGCCCAGAGGGAATGCAAATATTAGTGGCACCAGACACCAGTGTACATGGCACACACACACACATTTCCTTACTCCTCTCTCTCCCTACGTGTCTCTATCCAATCACAGCTAAGCTCCCGAGAAGACCATCGCAGCTGTGAGACATCATTATGATGACTGTTTGTCAATAGAACCCCTCTCAGCGCAAGAACAGTCTGTCTGTCTGTCTGTCTGTCTGTCTGTCTGTCTGTCTGTCTGTCTGTCTGTCTGTCTGTCTGTCTGTCTGTCAAAAGAGAGAGACAGAGAGAGAGACAGAGAAACACATTACAGAGAGAGAGAGAGAAAGAGAGAGAGAGACTAGAGAAACACATTACAGAGAGAGAGAGAGAGAGAGAGAGAGAGAGAGAGAGAGAGAGAGAGAGAGAGAGAGAGAGAGAGAGAGAGAGAGAGAGAGAGAGAGAGGAGTAATGAAATGTGTGTACAGTCAGGAAAGTGTTAAGCCAAGAGTAACTGAACTGATCAACACCCGCCAGGTCACCCATGATACAAGTCAGTATTTGATGTCCATCCATGTCTGAGGATGCCGGGAGATGGCATGGAAGCCAGCCACTAGAGGCAACAGTGGCCGCTGTTACCTTCAAGATGCTTAAACATCTGGGTCCAAAGGTGGCAGGTTCAAATCCAGCAATAGAAAGTTATTTTTGATTTAAACCTATCCCGATCCCTTAACCCTAACCTTAACCCTTACCTTAACCCATCTGATTTAATGCCTACTTACATTTTACGTTTGAGAAACATGGATGAACGTCTAACTCCGAAGCGATACTGGGAGAACACAGTGTGTGTGTGTGTGTGTGTGACCACACAAAACAATAAAGAGTCTATGAAATGCTGACTCTGCGATGCTAAAAGGAAGCATGAAGTACAGTGGAGTTCATGCTCTCTCTCACACACACACACACACACACTGAGTTTTGCGCAGTCAGATCAATAGTATTCTTTTGTGCCATGATCTGACGTCTCAGTGGAAGTTCATTATGTTAATAATATCAGTGTCTTCAAAATCAAATCCCATTTTATTGGTCACAGACACATGGTTAGCATATGTTATTGGTCACATACACATGGTTAGCATATGTTATTGGTCACATACACATGGTTAGCATATGTTATTGGTCACATACACATGGTTCGCATATGTTATTGGTCACATACACATGGTTCGCATATGTTATTGGTCACATACACATGGTTAGCATATGTTATTGGTCACATACACATGGTTAGCATATGTTATTGGTCACATACACATGGTTAGCATATGATATTGGTCACATACACATGGTTAGCATATGTTATTGGTCACATACACATGGTTAGCATATGTTATTGGTCACATACACATGGTTAGCATATGTTATTGGTCACATACACATGGTTAGCATATGTTATTGGTCACATACACACGGTTAGCAGATGTGATTGGTCACATACACATGGTTAGCATATGTTTTTGGTCACATACACATGGTTAGCAGATGTTATTGGTCACATACACATGGTTAGCAGATGTTATTGGTCACATACACATGGTTAGCAGATGTTATTGGTCACATACACATGGTTAGCAGATGTTATTGGTCACATACACATGGTTAGCAGATGTTATTGGTCACATACACATGGTTAGCAGATGTGATTGGTCACATACACATGGTTAGCAGATGTTATTGGTCACATACACATGGTTAGCAGATGTTAATGTGAGTGTAGTGAAATGCTTGTGCTTCTAGTTCCGACAGTGTAGTAGTATCTAACAAGTAATATCTAATAATTTCACGACAACTACCTTATACACACAAATCTAAGTAAAGGAATGGAATTAAGACTACATAACTATATGGATGAGCAATGTCAGAGCAGCATAGACTAAGATACAGTAGATAGAATACAGTATATACGTATGAGATGAGTAATGCAAAATAAGTAAACATTATTAAAGTGACTAGTGTTCCTTTTATAAAAGTGGCCAATGATTTCAAGTCTATGTACAGTGGGGCAAAAAAAGTATTTAGTCAGCCACCAATTGTGAAAGTTCTCCCACTTAAAAAGAGAGAGGCCTGTAATTTTCATCATAGGTACACTTCAACTATGACAGACAAAATGAGGAAAAAATCCATAAAATCACATTGTAGGATTTTTAATGAATTTATTTGCAAATTATGGTGGAAAATAAGTATTTCCACAGGGTGTGTTATCATATGCTTATGCAGGTGGTTCATTTCCACAGGGTGTGTTATCATATGCTAATGCTAGGTGGTTCATTTCCACAGGGTGTGTTATCATATGCTAATGCTAGGTGGTTCATTTCCACAGGGTGTGTTATCATATGCTAATGCTAGGTGGTTCATTTCCGCAGGGTGTGTTTTCATATGCTAATGCTAGGTGGTTCATTTCCACAGGGTGTGTTATCATATGCTAATGCTAGGTGGTTCATTTCCACAGGGTGTGTTATCATATGCTAATGCTAGGTGGTTCATTTCCACAGGGTGTGTTATCATATGCTAATGCTAGGTGGTTCATTTCCACAGGGTGTGCTATCATATGCTAATGCTAGGTGGTTCATTTCCACGGGGTGTGTTTTCATGTCTGGCAAGGACAACTATTCAGAGGGTGCATTGTGTGAGTAGTTCCGACCAGGAAGCTCCCTTGAGCTAGTTCTAGAATCTATCCTTTTGTTCTGCTGTTTGTCTTGTTCTTATTCTCTTAACAGATTATATAGGGATTAGAACAGGCCAGATTAGCTCACATGTACAGTAAGGCATTGGGAGATTAACACATGTTGAGGTTTAGACCCTCAAACAGCCAGACTACAATAATCCAATTGATGAATGTCCAGAAGACTGCTGGTACAGGATCAACACACACATAATGCCTAGAGACAGGGCTGTGTGTTTATATTACCTGACTGAGGCTATGCAGAATGAAGAGGAGGGGGAGAGAAGGAACGAGAGGTTGAGAGAGAGAGAGAGAGAGAAAGAGAGAGAAAGAGAGAGAAGGAGAGTGAGAAAGAGAGCGAGAGAGAAAGAGAAAGAGAAAGAGAGAGAAAGAAAGAAAGAGAGAGAGAGTGTGAGAGAGAAAGAGAGAGAAAGAAAGAAAGAAAGTGAGTGAGTGAGTGAGTGAGTGAGTGTGTGTGAGAGAGAGAGAGAGAGGAGTGGTACTTTAAATCATGTTAAAAATGTTTATCTCAGTCCTGTGTTGTTGTCCAGGGCACTCTGCCCAGTTTGCCAAACATACACACACACACACACACAAACTGTGAGACTCCCATAACTCAATTTCTTTCCTCTCTATATCTAAATATATCTTGAGCTCTAAACATGATGATTAAATGACTATGGACACAATGAACAAAAGCACACTCACCACATAATGACTGTCTGACCGCAGAATGACTGTGTGCCTTAAAATACTATTGTACAAACACACAACAGATTGACAGTTTCTGACTACAGAATGACTGTCTGACTACAGAATGACTGTCTGACTACAGAATGACTGTCTGACTACAAAATGACTGTGTCTGACTACAGAATGACTGTGTCTGACTACAGAATGACTGCCTGACTACAGAATGACTGCCTGACTACAGAATGACTGTGCCTGACTACAGAATGACTGTCTGACTACAAAATGACTGTCTGACTACAGAATGACTGTGTCTGACTACAAAATGACTGTCTGACTACAGAATGACTGTCTGACTACAGAATGACTGTCTGACTACAGAATGACTGTCTGACTACAGAATGACTGTGTCTGACTACAGAATGACTGGCTGACTACAGAATGACTGTGTTTGACTACAAAATGACTGTGTCTGACTACAGAATGACTGGCTGACTACAGAATGACTGTGTTTGACTGTCTGACTACAGAATGACTGTGTTTGACTACAGAATGACTGTCTGACTACAGAATGACTGTGTTTGACTACAGAATGACTGGCTGACTACAGAATGACTGTGTTTGACTACAGAATGACTGTCTGACTACAGAATGACTGTCTGACTACAGAATGACTGTGCCTGACTACAGAATGACTGTCTGACTACAGAATGACTGTGTCTGACTACAGAATGACTGTGTCTGACTACAGAATGACTGTGTCTGACTACAGAATGACTGGCTGACTACAGAATGACTGCCTGACTACAGAATGACTGGCTGACTACAGAATGACTGTGTTTGACTACAGAATGACTGGCTGACTACAGAATGACTGTGTCTGACTACAGAATGACTGTGTCTGACTACAGAATGACTGTCTGACTACAGAATGACTGTGTCTGACTACAGAATGACTGTCTGACTACAGAATGACTGTGTCTGACTACAGAATGACTGTGTTTGACTACAGAATGACTGTGTTTGACTACAGAATGACTGTCTGACTACAGAATGACTGTCTGACTACAGAATGACTGTCTGACTACAGAATGACTGTGTCTGACTACAGAATGACTCTGTCTGACTACAGAATGACTGTCTGACTACAGAATGACTGTGTTTGACTACAGAATGACCGTCTGACTACAGAATGACTGTCTGACTACAGAATGACTGTGTCTGACTACAGAATGACTGTGTTTGACTACAGAATGACTGGCTGACTACAGAATGACTGTGTTTGACTACAGAATGACTGTGTTTGACTACAGAATGACTGTCTGACTACAGAATGACTGTGTTTGACTACAGAATGACTGGCTGACTACAGAATGACTGTGTTTGACTACAGAATGACTGTCTGACTACAGAATGACTGTCTGACCGCAGAATGACTGTGTGCCTTAAAATACTATTGTACAAACACACAACAGATTGACAGTTTCTGACTACAGAATGACTGTCTGACTACAGAATGACTGTCTGACTACAGAATGACTGTCTGACTACAGAATGACTGTGTCTGACTACAGAATGACTGTGTTTGACTACAGAATGACTGGCTGACTACAGAATGACTGTGTTTGACTACAGAATGACTGGCTGACTACAGAATGACTGTGTCTGACTACAGAATGACTGTGTCTGACTACAGAATGACTGTCTGACTACAGAATGACTGTGTCTGACTACAGAATGACTGTCTGACTACAGAATGACTGTGTTTGACTACAGAATGACTGTGTTTGACTACAGAATGACTGTCTGACTACAGAATGACTGTCTGACTACAGAATGACTGTCTGACTACAGAATGACTGTGTCTGACTACAGAATGACTCTGTCTGACTACAGAATGACTGTCTGACTACAGAATGACTGTGTTTGACTACAGAATGACCGTCTGACTACAGAATGACTGTCTGACTACAGAATGACTGTGTCTGACTACAGAATGACTGTCTGACTACAGAATGACTGTGCCTGACTACAGAATGACTGTCTGACTACAGAATGACTGTCTGACTACAGAATGACTGTGTTTGACTACAGAATGACTGTGTTTGACTACAGAATGACTGTCTGACTACAGAATGACTGTGTTTGACTACAGAATGACTGTCTGACTACAGAATGACTGTGTTTGACTACAGAATGACTGTGCTTGACTACAGAATGACTGTCTGACTACAGAATGAATGCCTGACTACAGAATGACTGTGTTTGACTACAGAATGACTGTCTGACTACAGAATGACTGTCTGACTACAGAATGACTGTGTCTGACTACAGAATGACTCTCTGACTACAGAATGACTGTGTTTGACTACAGAATGACTGTCTGACTACAGAATGACTGCCTGACTACAGAATGACTGTCTGACTACAGAATGAATGCCTGACTACAGAATGACTGTGTTTGACTACAGAATGACTGTGTCTGACTACAGAATGACTCTGTCTGACTACAGAATGACTCTGTCTGACTACAGAATGACTGTCTGACTACAGAAGGACTGTGTTTGTCTACAGAATGACTGTCTGACGAGAGAGAGAGAGAGAGAGAGAGAGAGAAGGTGAGAGAGGAGGGGAGAGGGAGAGAGAGGGAGAGAGAGAGAAGGTGAGAGAGGGGGAGAGAGAGAGAGAAGGGGAGAGAGCGAGGGGCGGAGGGTGGAGAGAGAGAGAGAGTGATAGGAAAGACTACATATAAATGTGCTGATTCTGCCTTGCAAATCCTGAAGAAAATTCACAATGAGGAAAGAGAGTGAGCGAGAAAAAAAGAGGGAGAGAGTGTGAACTCAACCTAAAGTAAAAATCCAGCGTCCCTCCTCCAAACCTCACAGTCCTCTGCACTAACATCTTTCCCCTCAGGTCCTTCTTGGATCATTCAATTCAATTCAATGAACTATATTGGTAACATTCTCATTGTTAAATTGGATAGATGGCGATAGGCAGATTCCATTGTTTTGACTTTTGACGTAAGGTATCATTTCACACACACACCCAACCCTGTGGGACTGGACTCAATCTAACACAGTTTAAATGTTACTTTCATACAGTCTGTTGTGGTAGAAAAAAACCTTGTGGGAAAGAGTTGGGATAGAGGGATGAGGAAAGAGAAGACAGGAATGAAAGACAGAGTTTGGATAGAGGGATGAGGAAAGAGAAGACAGGAATGAAAGACAGAGTTGGGATAGAGGGATGAGGAAAGAGAAGACAGGAATGAAAGACAGCGTTGGGATAGAGGGATGAGGAAAGAGAAGACAGGAATGAAAGACAGAGTTTGGATAGAGGGATGAGGAAAGAGAAGACAGGAATGAAAGACAGCGTTGGGATAGAGGGATGAGGAAAGAGAAGACAGGAATGAAAGACAGCGTTGGGATAGAGGGATGAGG